>NW_027272818.1:0-31364 GCF_040938485.1 Diadema antillarum
GGTATCTCGCTAAAAGTTAAAAGCCCAATTTTCATCTTCACCAATACTGTACCATCCTTTAAATCAGTATACTACGTGATATATCTTATCTGGTTGTTGTTTTCACTTGGCCATGGAACGGTGTCTCCACAAATATATCAGTTGTCTGTGAAAAGATTATATCATTTACCTAAGTTAAATTTAGCCTCTTACAAGCTGTAATATCTTCTTTTTACAAATGCACAAAAAGAAGTTTATAAATATTTGTCTAGTCCAGTAATAACATTGTGTAACAGGAAACACTTTGCTTTGATAGTTGCAGTGCTTGGGACTAACGTATCACAAAGTGTGAGTTTCTTGAAATGTCGTGTGGCCATGGGGAGATTTTTCTTTCCAGTCTTTTTTGCCTTATTTTATGATTTTTTTGTTGTTGCTCCTGTTTTTTCCCATCTTTTTTTATTTATTTATTTATTTATTTTTTTGCTGTTTGTGAGTGTAACTCATTTCAGGCATAACATACAATTGTGATGTCAACTTGTAGCAGCCCAGCATTTCAAGGTACAATATTGTCTCTTTAAGATATACTCGAGTCAAAATACAGATGTGAACCCCAGAACACAGAACAGAGCTTCAGTACTGTAAGGTATGCTCTGTATGTTGCATTTGAAATGAGTTCACAGCTTGAAACTTTGCAAGACCTTTCTTTCCTGTCCTCATTTCAGCCCTCTATCTGTGTAGTTAAACAGTCCTTACCATAAGTGACTTCACTGTAATCATTACTGCAATCACAATGGTCATGGCAAAGTTTGACCTTCAAACGAACAAAATGTCTGAACTCTCAAAAGAACATTTATTCTTGATTGCAAATTT
This sequence comes from Diadema antillarum, assembly GCF_040938485.1. Lineage (NCBI taxonomy): Eukaryota > Metazoa > Echinodermata > Echinoidea > Diadematoida > Diadematidae > Diadema > Diadema antillarum. The sequence goes on from NW_027272818.1 coordinate 850, forward strand.
GTAGAATACAGTATTAATAATAGTTGACCGAGTTAAGCCAGGGACAGAGTCTGTTTTGTATTGGAAAACTTGTTGTAGTATATGCTGCAAATGCATTATGCTTGTAATGTCTAAATGCATAATTCAGTAAACAACAGAGGCATTATCAGTTTATTGGTGAATCTTTCAGTTGCCAGAGAAGGGTTGCAATATCACCCCATTTGTAAGTCAATGGTTTAAAAGAAAAAATCTTTCTTCAAGCAGGAACATCCAGATGAATTAGTGTGGAGTATTTCATAGATTATGAAACTTGGTCGGATAAGGTTTTGTCAAAGTTAGAGGCAGAAACATTCCAGACCTTAGTGTACCTTTAAAATCATGACCCTGTATTATTTGCTGCATGCTCATCAATGCAGGTTGGTAATGTTTCGTGTTAAATGGTTTTGAAAATTGTATTCAGTTGGTCACAGTACCGCAACTAGTATTATTGTTGATACATCCCATGTCTATTGTTTGTGTACCATGTTGTGTAATTTCTTGTAATGGCAATTGTATTTATCAGAATTTGTATCATTATTTCCTAATTAACGATCATGTAAGCTGCATTTAATCTGTGTATGGTTTGTATTTATGGACCTTAAATAACGACAATAATGAAGAAAGCGTCTTATATTAAACATGATTATTAGAAGATTTCTTTTAGAGATGCAAAAGATCACAATCTTTTTAAAGACAAGTACATAGTTCCCCAGTGGCAGACTACCACAATGTTTTGAACCGTTTCAAGCTAACTGTGGCAACAGACAAGTTTAGATTCAGCAGATGTATAGTACAATCACCAGGTGATATCGGTGATGGAAATTTTACCATTTTGTCCTTGGTTACTTATTCGTTTTATGACTGGAAGATAACACAATTCCTTGGAAATAAACTGATCTTCAAAATAAATTTTCATTTGCCATTTCTAAAGCCTTATCCTGAAATCAGCACTATTCTTTTGACAAAATGTCATCTGCACATGCATTTAAAGAGGGCATGGGCCTGCTAAGAAGACTAACTTTTTTTTTTTTTTTTTTTAAACTGAAGATGAAACTATAACAACGCTATCCTGAAAATCTAAGCAATTGTTAATGATTATGTGTAGCTAAGCTCATGAATAATGGCTGTAGGAAGTTCAGTACTGGTTACATTACAAAATTTTTGAGTTCATGAAGTAATTACATTATTTACTTGCGGCAAAAGTCTCTAGCTATGTTACATCAACACAATGTATGGCTTGGTTTCTCTTATTTTATTCCCTACAAGTAGCTCTTTCTATCCAAGATATGTTTTTCTTAATGATGAAATAATGTTCAGGATTTTATCACATTTTTTGTTATATTGTTCATTGTATGTGGCATTTGACATTGTTTGACCCCAGTAGAACAGCTAAATAGATATATATTTTTATCAGGTGTATGTGAATATAGATTATACATGTATATGTGTTTTAGCATGAGGTTGGAGAGGAATGAAATGAATATGAAATTTTTATAGAATCTACCTACAAATATGGCTGTCTAGCCGGTAGTATTCACTGAAGGTGGTTCAAAGAAATTTTGACTACAAACTCCTGACAAACATGCCAAGTACGATCACTTGTCTTTGCCTTGTTGATCTTGTTGAAATGTGAGCATTATGCACAAGAATTTTTCTTCTTCTTCTCTGTGAGTTGTGGTTGCTTTCATTGAATTTTTCTTCTCGTGAAAGACGCAAGCATAGCTCTAGATGTTTTCTTCTACAGTTTCATGTTTTTCCATCTTTTCTTAAACAGGGTTACACATGTTGCACGACTGTAAAAGAAAACAAAAATTGACAACCTCCGTCTGGCTGTGCAGATATTGATCACGGACGGAGTCTACGATTTTCCGATATTCTCGGCGAAAGAGCAGGTTGCATTGATTGATGGTTACCATGACAACACCAGAATCATCTGAAGATGTGCCCGATGGGGAAAAAATAGTCACTGCATTGCGCGTCTCGTATGTTGCGTGTAATCGGTGCACAATGGAATATGTTTCATATCGTATGAGACACAGTGTGTTCCATTATTATCAATCTAAATGTCAAGGATTGCCTTGTGTATTTGGTATCGAACCAGCGGCCCCACCCTTGATTGATGTTCTATCATGTTTAAGTTTAAGTCACACACCCAGTTAAGACATTGAATGAAAAAGTATATATATATGTGTATACATATATATATATATATATATATATATATATATATATATATATATATCTGAAGAAAAAGCTGCTGCTCACAGCATACTTTTATGGCACTTACTTCTCTGCAAACATTTATTTATCATCATGTGTGGCTCTCTAATTTTATTGTATTTATTTATGGGAAATCTTTTACCACAAGCAAAGTTCTCGTATTTATTTCAGACTGAAGCTAATTCTCGAGGGAACAGCTGAATAGCAAATATGGTATGCCTTTTAAGGAAAATAGCACATTCCAGCAGGCTCTGAAACACAGACTATATATAGATAGATAAATAGATAGATAGATAGATAGATAAAGTAATAGATAGATAGAGAGAGACAGACAGACAGACAGAGGAAGATACAGTTGCTTATGTTTGTATCACCATTTGCTTGTGTGCTTTTTTGGGGGGGGGGTGCGTGTTAAACTAATGAAAAAATTGAACTTTGTGAAAGTGTTTTTTGTTATACCCAAGGGCTGATAACTCAAGTATATGTCGGAGGATCATTTTTGACAGATTCTGTCCGTCTCGTTTTACTGCTTGTGACCTTTCTATTTGCCCACGTTTTTGTATCGTGTCACGTGGCAGTTATTGAACGGAAGGAAATAAGATGTATTTGGAAATCAGTCGTTGATCCATCGCGCATTTGGTCCTCTAGAGTGATCGTAATTTCATCTTTGCTGGCAGAGATCTGTATGGTATAAACCAATAGAGTTATAGTTTGTGTGTCCTAAAAATGTGGGTGAATGAATTTAAGACATTTTTGTAGATACATCTCTTATTTTTTGTTGTTGATTCTTCCGTTACTACCCGTGAGATGAGACAGTTTTCAGTGCATGCGATATTGAAAAATCACATTTTTTTTTCTTTCAATAAAAGGGAAAAGTGTTTGTGTCGGAAAATGTGATATTGAGGAATCCCATGTGTAATCTTTTCATTAGATGGAAAATTGTTTTGTGTTGAAAAGGAAACTCGGAACATTCAATCAATAAAGCGCGCACCAATAAACGTAGATGGGTGACATGCGTTTTTCGTGATGAGCAAGACAGGGCAAATTCGATATAGATTAGATTTTGTTGCGCGAGGGATGCTTCCAGACAACAAAGAAGACCTGACCAATTGTTTCATAACAATGGGCCGACCGACAACGGGTCGTAGATATTGAAATTTTAATTTCAATTTCGGCATTCCCAGACTTTGATTTTTGGACGAGGGTGGGGGGAAGGGGGAGCGAAATCGAGCAAAGGGTCTTTGTCAGAAGAGGAGTGACTTTTTGAACCCAAGTCTTTACGACCAGAGCAGCCCGAAGAAGAGAGAGAGAGAAAAAAAAGTAAAGGAGCATCTCTAATATTGATGCTATTCTGTCAAATGGCTGGAAATGAAGACGCATTCTCGAGATCGACTCGCTGTGCGTGGTACGCGCTGCTGTAATTCATGTTCGTTTATGGGGATCACTTGCACACAAATGACACACTCGCAGTCTCGATGGTCCGTGATAGGAGTAGAAAGGGGCAGAAAGGGAGAGTGTGCTTGCCGTGTATGAGTCGTGCCTTAAGTAGAACAAATGGTCTTGCGGTTTGTGGAAGTGGGAGGCACAATAGGACATGAACTAACAACAATGACAAGATAAAAAGTTTTTGATGGATCTCTCTGTGGTACGCTCTTTTTGATCGCAAAGCATACGCTCCACGCACTGGACATAATCCCAGCCATAAGTTATGGCGTATGACCAAGGGGATGTCGTGCACTGTAGCGAGTTGGGACCCGGACAATATCGGAAGGAGGTAGCCAAGATGTTATAGACTACCGTAATTGTTAGAAAGCATGCCGGGATATTGAGTTAACGAGAGTTATGCGTTGCATGATGTCATACAATGAAGGGGGGGGGGGGGTTTGGAGGGTAGCGTTGAGAGGGGGAAAAAAATTACAAAAGTTTAACCAGAGTACATATGAGGAAGCAAATTTAGGAAAATTGGTGAACAAAGGCAGGTTTTCTTCTCTTTTTTTTTTTTAGGGGGGGGGGGGGGTAGTTGCCGCAACCTCAAAGGCGATGCACAGGGAGGAGAGAGATGTGCTGTCTGCTGGTATTAGCCTTCGTTAGACACGACCGTATTGCGCAAGCTGAACACGCCACGGACATTAAGACTTATGAGACCGAGCAGCGATGTTCGTGGGGAGTAGAAAAAAAAAAAGGAACACTGGCAATTACGGAGGACTTTTCCCTCCACTAAATTGGAGTTTATTCAACAAAAGCCTTTGTTCATAAATTCATTACCATGTCAGGCTTTCTATCCCATTGCAGCCCATTTTACTTTTTTCTTCTCCCTCCCCCGTAAAGAAATCCCCCTGGGCTAAATATGATGCATCTATTGAGGAGGCAAACCTTGTGGAAAGTAAGAAAGAAAGAAGAAGAAGAAGGGTAAAAAACCGGAGCTGTGAGTATGCAGCGCAGGTTGATTGTTTGAAATTGTCCGTATCATCAGCACGATGTCAATTAAACCCGGCCATAAAAAGCACGGTCTCTGCCCCTCCTCCATCCTTTCCTCCTCCCCCCCCCCCCCCCCCCCCCTGCCAAAATATCTCGAAGATTGAATAAAAGATGAAAATAAGGAGAAGAAGATGCGGGGAAGTAAGAGAAAAAAAATGCGGTTTTAGACTGATACGAGGCTGATATTACAAGAATGTTCTTTGTTACACGCCTCCGAGCAATCTCACCAAATCACCACCCATTTTCGTGGCAGAAAGTACAACTCCTAACCCCGATCCCTGAATGGGATTAAAATGAACCTTCCCATCCCCCCCCCCCTCAGATAAATATCGTTTTAATTGGCAGGTGTTTAATATTCATGTCAGCGTGTGTTTACCGATTCCCTTTCAGGTACGACATCAAGGCTAATTGATTTTGAAGGGGGCAAGAGACATGTAGGATGGCAGGAAAGAAAAGTACAAATATTACTTACTGTAAAAGCAGAAATTTTCACATGAATGAATGAATGAATTCTTGCAAGAATTTTGCAAGAAGTCAAGATTCGCAAAATTAAAATGTGTGCAAAAGTTCTTTTCTACACACTGCGTTGAGTGCCAGTGGCGATTCGAAGAAAATTTTATGTTGTGTTAAAGGCTGTTAGCTCCATATGGCAAAACAGTTCATGCAGATAGTTCTGGTTTTACAGTGTGTAAAATGAACTGCCGTAAGCATCAATGCATTTCTCCCAAAATCTGTAAACAGAATACCATTCACCACTCCATACATAAGAGCTACATTCTGTATCCTGCCTTCAAATCATTTTTTTTTTTTTTATATTGGCTTGGTGTTAGCACATCTTTTTGGCCCTCAATGATGCTACTGAATATGCTTATGCAAAAAAAGGCAATAAAACTGATCATTTTAGTGAGAATGATCGCCGTAACAACTATGGTAAGGATGTGGAGTGCAAATGCGTAATCCTTCCAGTTGATCATAGATTAGATTAAGCAAGTAGTCTCTGAGAAGAAAGGGTTTAAAATGCGAATAAATTAATATCTTGACATTCGTCAGGGCACTGCAGCATACAAATCAAAGAAGTGAATCTTAAATCAAATCAGATTTTTCCCCCAGCATCACATGTTGTCATCGGGGCATGACGTTGTACCATTCCATTCATCTTCATGAAACCTATTCGTGTCTTTTCATTTTCTAAAGTCCCTTTGTGTAATGCGGCAGTGGCACTTCTGGCCCTATTTCGGCAAAGTAAATCAAACAAAACCTCAATGAACATGACATGATTTTGAGCATCCACGGCACTTCTATCATCTCACAGAAGGACGGGATGGAAATACAGGATGGAAATCCGGATGTAGAAAGCTGTCGTCGCAGTCGTCGAGAGAGCGAGAGTGAGAGAGAAAGAGATTGGGTTGGGAAATATTCCAGGAGTGGCCCAAAAGTCAGCGGCGTGGAAAATTACATGGGATGGTTAGTCATGCGTGGAGTCAGGGGGTCGTGTTTTTGTTGTTTTGTGTGCGTGTGTGTCTCTTTTTAACGGTCAGGAGTGACAAACATAACAAACAGGAATAGCTTGCCCTTTCAAGAAAAATGGGAGAAATCACTCTTAAAGGGTTATACCACCATCACTCTGTTCCAGACAAAGGCCAATGCACACACTTTTTTGTGTGTTCAGCTGCATGTCGGTGGCTGAGAGGAAAAGAAAATATGATGCCACTCCAGATGGTAAATTTAGGTAGCCATGCAGAGATTAAACTTGAACTTGACATGGCATAAACACTTGTTTTTTATCAGGGTGCGACTCTCTAAAAAAAAAAGACTTTTCTGCTTTTGTATGGATTTAACAAATGAGATGAAAATGAAAAGAAAAACGATTTGGATTATGTTTAGAGTTATGTATTTTTTTTTTGAGTGAAGGGTTAACAATTTTTACTAGCATTATTATCACATCAGTGCTGACATTTTTTCTTATTTTATCATTTTGATCATCGTCATTGTCATATTATCATCACTATCATTTGTTGTAGTCATCACTACTGTAGCAGCATCATTAGTCTTATCATCATTACTGTTAGTATCATTAGGACAGAAAGAGAATTAAAAAAAAAGTATAAGTAATTGGAACTGTTTGCTCCATATTCGGTTATCAGGTAGCAATAACATCACAACTTAGGTTCAGTCGACATAGAGGGTGATTGTTACAATCAGCACGCAATCATAATAGAGTTAACAATTTTTTTTCTCAGTGATTTGAAAGAGCAGAGCATCCCCCTCTCTGGAATAAAATCCACCTGCAGCATACACCCTTGTTTATTTATTTTCGTTTTCCTGAGAGTATCATTGTAAATGTTTTAATCAGCATTTCAAAACCTTTGTCGTTATTTCTTTAAAACTGTCATTATAATCATATCATTGATATAATTTTTTCCTTGTAAATTCGTCATTTCTGTTGTCGTTATCAGCATCAGGAGTACAGTTGAACCTCTCGTATCCGGACAAGTCGGGACCGGGGCTCATCCGGATAAGGGATTTGGCCGGATACGGGAGACTCAATGCTTTATACATTACATATACATACACATGTACTGATGTAGCCCATTGTATTACCACATGTAGTAATGTGTATACTGCAACCTTTTCATTGTTACACTCAGTAACAGACCCCAAAATAGAGGTTCGTGTTTGCAAGAATGAAATCATTTTCTTTTATAAATTCTTGGGATGATTTACCTAAATAGTTATTAAGAAATGTATCAAGTAGATCTTGAAAATAAACAGTACGAGTCGATGAAACTACGCTTCAAAATTCGATCATCACGGCTCGGCAAAGTCGACTGTAGGTCGCCATTGTTAGATGGTCTCCCTCTCTCTCTTTGTGTGTGTACTGTGTGTGAACAATTTTTGAGTGTTCAATATCATTCGTTGCTCAGCCAATGACTCGAAACAATGCATGTCTAGTCATATCGATGGCTGTGTATGGACCTATATGTGGCAATGCGATATGAGAGGACTCGAGCGCATAATCTGTCCATGTTCTTGCGATGATTTGGGGATGTTTGGGGATGTTAAAATGTTTGAAGGTAAGCAATTTGGAAGGAAATTTGATGTAATGTATGTTAATCATGTTGGAAGTAATATGTAATTCATGTGTGTTTGTGTAGGAGTTCTCAAGGAGTTGGGAATCCCCCTTTCCTCCCGTAATTATTAAGAAAAATAATCACGGCGAGATTGCGTCCGTATAATAGAGAGATCCGGATAAAGGGAGGCCAGATAAGAGAGGTTCAACTGTAATTCCAGTGCTGATGACAGACATTTGATGTGTGATCACTTGGCTCACAGCTGGATTTTATGCCAAGCCACACCTAGTTCCTTTTTTTTTTTTGCTGTTGTTGTTGTGACTGACATACAATGTACCTGTATGAGTATATTCATGACTATTACAACCACTATGAACAGAAGAAGATGGCACTGCAGAAACCGTGCAAAGATAACTCTTGTGTCTCTTGAGCCACCGACTCAAAGGAAAAGGGTTCCCACGACAACACATTCCATCCATAATCCCATCCAAAGAAGTTGTTATGGATATAACTACTTACTCTTATTTGTCATGTTTATGAAGACATGGCTAAAAATCCGTTCCTATCGACATTACTGATTTATTGACTGCTCAGTACTCGGCAAAAACAATCTCGGACGGACGGATGTTCACAGGTTTTCCGCCCCGAGGGGGTCAAGGTAACTACCCACAAAAGAATGGCGAGAGGAACGTGAGCTAAATTATGGCAGAGCTGGGTTGTGCCTGCGTCATTGGGACGAGGGGGGGGGTATGATCGAGGATGACTTAGGATTGCGTTAGACATTACATCAGGGAACCCCCCCCCAAAAAAAAAAAAAAAAAATGAAGAAAACGTGTCTCATTGCATTAGTTTTGTCTAAATCTCATGACGTATCGTTCATAGCGATAAGTCATGTCCCGAGATTTAAACCGTTGTTGAACATCGGCCTGTTGTCGTGAGATTTCTTGCTTTTTTTTTTTCCTCCATTTTCGGTTTGATTTCTTTTCATTTACCCCGCGAAAGATGACATGATGAATCATAGGTGGGATTAGTGTCGTTGCGTTGTGCGGCGGTCTGTAATGTTGACGAGAGGGGTCGTGGCTGGGTCTCATGCTTTTTATTTCCATTTCTCTCGTTACGGTGAGGGTCGAAATTGAGCCTAATTTCTTTTGGTTAGCAGTAGCTGCCTGGAGTGTGTTTTCATTTTGCACCGGACCTTGTGGAAGTGTGTGTGTGTGGGGGGGGGGGGGGGAGAGGGAGAGGGTAAGATCTCGTCACAAGGTTATGACAATGAAACATGCTTCATATTACAGCGGCGGATAAAAAATGGGAGAAAAATTTGAAGGGTTTTTTTTTCCCCCCTTTTTTTTTTCCAAACAGAGCATGAGTCAGAAGTGGCTAATTGTTAGCGGTGCTGCAGATTTATTTCATTGATCTGCCTCATTTTTCACAGGGTGTTGTACCATGCGACTGAAATGAAAGCTGCTTTTTCATGTGAATGTGGTTGTTTGTTTGTGTGTGTGTGTGTGTGTGTGTTGTGGTGCATGCTTATATGAGCATTTCTGTTCACTCTGTATACAATCTATTTATGCAGATATACAGACTAGAAGAATCATTACATGTATTTATATGTGTGTGTGTGTGTGTGTGTCTGTGTGTGTGTCTGTCTGTATGTATGTATGTATATACACACACATATACACATAATAGGGACATATAAAGTCATAAAAAATATAAAGATTTATATATGAGAAGGAATATAGGCTTGTGCATGTACATCAGTAATAAAGAGCTCCCATCAAGATTAGAATCTTACAACATTTGGGTAAAATGGAGTCAAAAGGGGACCTGAGCTTGCTGCATTTACAATTTGGGTAAAGATGGGCAATGTTATGATGATTTAATGCACAAACTATCAGCTCAAATCTCCAATGCCATAAACTGATATATATAGTCTGATTTCATCTTTTCATTGTTTCTCCCTAATGAACAAACAGTCAAGAGATGTGGGTGTATTCCATTGTAATGCAGTCACTACGAGCGTGACGAAAGTAAACTTTTATTTTGGTATTCACCTCGTCTGCATTGCTTTAATGAGCAATCCACCGTTAAGAGGTTCGTCACAATCTGTCCATCATTAATCCCTGAAAGCAATCTACTAATAGCCCTTCTCAGCACCAATTAAATGTCAGGAGAGCTTTACGAAACATGTATCTCTTCAAGTGAGCTCCAGAATGTCCAATTTCGCCCACGCTTTTGCATCCATGTAGTAACAAAAAAAAAAAGAAAAAAGAAAAAAAGAGGGGGAATAAACGAAACTTCAGGAAAAAGATCTCGCCTACTGTGACTCTGATGAACACAACTTATCTTAGATTGACACAACTTGTTAACCAATGTTTTTTCTCCGCAGCCCAAAACCTTTTTGTGCCAGGGACTTTGGCATCCAAAATACACAAAGAGTTAAAGGGATGAATCAGTTTTGGTAGAGATGGGGCTTCAGGTTTCCAATGCTTTTTGGTGATTATTTGTTTGGGATATTGGAAAACCTCTCGAGAAATATGAAAGCGCATATAATTCTAAGAGGAATTCCAAGTTTATTTGATGAAAATTGGTTTTGAAATGGCTAAGATATGTAAAACAAAGAGATCCTAATAAAATGTGGGACCCACTTCGGTGTTAGGATCGCTGTGTAGGCCTACATTTTACTTTGTTTTTAGATATCTCAGCCATTTCAAAACCAATTTTCATCAAATAAACTTTGAAATCCTCTTAGAATTGCATGCTCTTAATATACATTTCGTAAAGAGGTTTCTAAGTATCTTGCAAAAAGTTAAAACTAAGTCCCCACCTCAACCAATACTATACGATCCCTTTATCATCCAAATCCAACTGCCAGAGGAAGGGGGCGGTGGAAGGTGATGATATCATGATTCGTCAGTTGACATCCCTGATTGGGATAAAGACAACAGACTGATGAAAAACACCTTCATATGGGGGGGGGGGGGGGGGGGCGAGAGTCCAGCATTCGGGGAAATTTGCTCCAGAGTTCTTCGGAGCCAACTTGTCTGTTTTGCGGTGTTAAAACCATCGATTGGTAATTAGTGGAACAATGAGAATTGGGCTGTATGGAAGGAGGCCCCGTAAGCGGCGGATGATGATTCTCGGTGCATGGAGGGTGCGGTGTTATGTAACCAATTACAGTTTGTTTATTAATGGATTTGAGTGGTCATCAAGGGCATGTTAATTAACCCATTGAAGATGAGTCCCGAGAATACGCGGGCAGGTGTCTATGGAAAATACGTGTTGTAGCAAAATCAGCCCATCCTCAACGGGTTAAGAGAGAGGTGTAATGGTCAGAGTATCAGTTATTGGCAGTGGGAAACGGAGGAACGTGAGATACTTCATTAGATTTTTGTTAACTTTACAATCAGATATGGTGTTTGAAAGAGCTTACTGCTGTATAAATCCATGTTATGTCAAGTTCAAGCCACTTGGTGATTCAAAAGCAACCGGCGTTACCAAATTTGTTTCTGTTTTGTGCACTGAATTTGTTCTATTCTATACCAATATGCATATCCTGTTTTCTTCTTCATCTTTCATGACTAATGTGTGTGTTTCAAAGACATGAAACCAGTGGTTCGTATAAATGTAAGAATTTATTTTACTCTTGAGTTGTCTATGTGTGTAAGTACATTGGGAACTGCAACATTGTATGACTAGCAAAACATATCATGAACAGATAATGTGTCATACAAACATTGAACATGGAATAGAATATAAACAGGATGTGCAAAGTATGAATGAAGTTTAATCTAATGATTCTGTCAGTGCGACATTGTATGAAACATTACAATCAGTCACACGACTGTACCAGTGTTTAACATTTAATGCAGAAAGAGGATGTGCTAAGTGTGATTCACCTTTGATCGCATTGGTTTGGAAATGTTGACGTCGAGTGCTCAAACATCTAAGCGCTAATGCAATCCTACGTCATGTGATAAGATCTCTGTCTCTCGTACATATAGTTTCTTTTGGTTTTTAGAGTTCTTGAAATAGTATGTTGACATGCAATGTTTGAAGGTTAAAGCTATAACATTATGTAGAATTGAAGAGATTGCTTAAACTTGCACAAAATAGAAAAAAAAAAGTTTTCCGCTGTCAAAATAAACAAATCTAAAAATAAACATGTGATATATATATGTGCATTGCATCATCAAATCCTGTTATTGCAAACCCAGCCCTTAAATAGCACATTTGACCTTTACAAAATATAACATTTATGTATTAGGTCTAGCAGGAAATATCTATCATAAAGAGGCTGAGTGTTAACTGTAGGCACTCAAGCAGACACATCTGCAAAGAAAATGCTGGGTGAAAAGTCTAAGGAAGTGTCAGATGATGTAAGTAAAGTGTCAGGTGATGTAAGTCTTTGTCCAATGTGCTTTCTGTGTCATTCCCCAGGAGACAAGGAGCCTTGAATTGCACCATGTCATGATCTTTTGTATGCCATGGCAAAATGTGCTAAATTTAGTTTGCAAGATTTATCATTCTGACAACAGTTTGAGCATGGTGTGACTTCATAGATTAATGATCTTGTGCCCATTTCAGACTCCCCCCACACACACATCCACCCATGATATCAATTTTCACAGCAATTCCAGGAGCAAAGTTTGAATTGATTAGTTCATGTCTACTCTTGATATGCCTTTCTGTACGCTAAAAAAGCTAACACACCAATGTTTAACACCTTTTTATATTTTATATTGTTGTTTAGTTTGTAATTGACAAGTATGATTATTGGGGCTTTTGATATCATGAACCTAATATAAGAAATATGAAAACTTACTGAATCTAAATTTAGTTTATTATTTCCCCACTGTTTGCTTACAAGATTTGTATCTTTTTTTTTTTATTTTTTTTTTTTTTTTTTGGGGGGGGGAACTAGATTGTACATGCTTTAACATGAAAATCCAAAATCGTAGAGTCTAACCCTATTCTAAAATGTCAGCCCCTTTCCCCCAATAGACTGTACATACTAGCTTCCAGCTTGCCATTTCATGGCTGCGTGAGCCAAGAAACGATGTAAAACCAGACAGCACAAGCCACCTGTGCCCTTTCCGACCTATTGCTGCTCAAATGAATTGACTCACGACCCGTTGACATGCGAACCAATCTTATTATGTTTTTCTTTTCTATTCAAATTCAGTTCCAATAATACCTATTGCCCCGCACATGGTGGTGAGACATGTAATTACTATACATTGACAATGGATAGGATGTGGGCTCTTGTGAAAAGTTGATGGGAATTTCGTAGAGAGCGGGCTAATTCATTTTAGGAGCACTTCACTGCGATCATGTGCTTCGTACTTAATGACTTTGACATTGGCGCATGAGATTTTGACGAGTTGACTCTCACTGTCAAATTGGATGTTTACCCATACTGTGCCCCTCCCCTCTCTCTTTCCCACACTCTGTTTCTCTCTCTCTCTCTTTCTATCTATGTATCCACATATCTGTCTATGTATCTCTTACCTATCTTCTTATCTATCTATGTATCTATCTACCTATCTTCCTATCTATCTATCTATTTTATCTATATTTTTTATCTTCCTATCTTTTCATCTATCCATACATCTGTCTATCTGTCATATATATACATATATTTCCATCTATCTATCTGTTTATCTGTGTCTATCTATCTTTCTATATATCTGTCTATCTATCCACCTATCTATCTGCCCATCTATCTATCTATCTATCTATCTATCTATTTATCCATACATGTATATCTATCCATCTATCCATATATCTATATGTTTATCCAGCTGTCTATTTTTCTGTCTGTCTAGCCATCTCTCTGTCTATCAATCCATCTATCTACAGTATCTATCTATCTGTCTATCTATCTATGTCTATCTGTATGTCGATCTATCTATCTATCAATCTATCCATCCATATGCCTATCTACTTACCTTTTTATCTATCTACCCATCTATCTATTTATTTATCCACCCATCTATCAATCTATCTATCAGTCCATTTAGCCATCTACCTGTATCTATCCTATATATCTCTATATATCTACCTATGTATCTCTCTACATATTTCTACGTATATGCTCTCTCTCTTTCTCTCTCTGTGTTGAGAGATACTTGCAGTCCCCGAGTGGGGTTAAATCATAACAAGGCCGTTAGCATTGGACAAAGTTGGCACGCATATACTCTGCCATTCACCACCCTCTGCCAGTGCCTCCCCAACCATGTGTCCCAATGCCCGATGGCGGCTGAAACTGTTGATGCGTTGCCTAGCAACCGAAGTAATCTCTCAGTTACAAGTAGCCTTGACTTGCACTGAGCTTTCTTCTCTCCCCTACACCCCCCCCCCCCCCCCACCACTTCTTCATTCCTAGTAGTCACTGCCAATCAACTATCTGGATACCTGTTATATACCTGCCTATATTTCCTTCTTGTTTTGGACCATAATACTCTCACTAATTCCATTGCCTACCAATCTTTGGAAACATATAATTCTCTCTATCTATCCATAGCTTTGTCCATCTCTATCTCTTTTTCTACCCCCCCCCCCCCCTTTATCCCAGCCTTATCAATTTCTCTACAGGCTGATATTTGCATTGTACATTTTGTACATGTCTTCGTATGTCATGCCGCACCATTTTGAAATTAGAAAAAAAAAAATGTATCACATTCCCCATCAATAACTTCATATTTCATCCCTTCATGATCCACTCATTCCACTTATTCAATCATTCTATTTCATTCCTATAATCCTTAATCAGTTACGGAATTTTATCTGAACTTAATTGTGAACGCAGTTGCTGAGGAAGCATTGAAACGCCTGCAAGAAAGGAAGCACAGAACCAATCGTTTCAAATACCTTCAGAGGCTTGTTAACCCATTGAGGACGAGTCCCGAGTATGCTCACTCGGGCAGGTGTCTATGGGAAATGCGTGTTGTAGCAAAATCAAACTGTCCTCAATGGGTTAATGGTGGAAAAAGTACATATGTATATAATTTGTGTTTTCTTAGTCTATGCGTGATTTAATCCGACTTGATTTGATATGACCTATTTTTTCATTTCGTCATATGTCTGGTGAAGATATAACTTGAGTAACATGTACATTGTATTTCAGTATTATTCTGTGAGAAGTGACATAACAACACTTGATATGTGTATGTCTTTGGAATGTGCCATTTCAGGGCTGTTCCTAAACACCGAGAAGCAAGCATGTCCCCTTGTTTATCCAGGTAGAATATACACCATCAGGGTACAGTGGCTTCAGAATAATCAAAGGAAAGATGATATTTGTGATGTTTTGTGATGTGTGTGTGTACGCTACATATCCATGACTCTGCTAATTTCACAGTCTTTCTCAGAGTGAATGGATAGTTGATCAACCCTGATGAATTTTTAGGGGAGAAATGTTCAAGGGAGCTCTTTTGGAGAGTGGTGTGGGATGACCCTCTCTTGGTTACTGTCTACAATTTTTAGCGCAGCTCTTCCGGCAAAATACAAATCCGAAACAGCAATGAGAAAAAAAAAGTGGATGAAATCTTTATGTAAAAAAATGCATTTTGTCAAGGAGATGGGTTAGTGACAAGAGATGCGATATGGTGTGACTTTGCGTCATGTTAGGATGACCAGCCTCCCTCCAAAAAAAGAGGAGCGGTGTTGGGGGGGGGGGGGCGAGGATTGGTGTACTGCTGAGATTTTTGACCCACCGGAGACGGTAACCGGGGCGATCGGATGATGCTCTATTTCAATATCTTCTCTGTGTCATCTCTGAGTCACTTCGCATCTGGCACCCGGAGATGCTCCCGGACCGTCTCATCCATTTCTCCTTTCTTTTTTAAAGTCTTCTTTCATCTTTTCATGTGAGAATGGTGAGATTTTTCTGGTGTTGGGTTTCCTCTCTCTCTTAATGCAGAAGTCCACATCTAGGCCTGTCAAGATATCACTGAGGACATCAATAGAAGTAGATGGGTTCGAAAAGATGGAAAGACAAAAGGGAGGGAAAGAAGACCCCCCTTCCCCCCCCCCCCCAAAAAAAAAAAAAAAAAAAAATGGAAGATGTGTTAGTGATACGGAGTGATATCATAGACGGAGATTGTGAAAGGCACAAGTTTGGTATCTACCCGTGCATTGTGGGGAAATGTTTCTCCGGGTGTATCCATACGGGATGGCACAAATGAATGGGAAGATAGGGTTACAGTTTATCTATCAGTACGCCTGATGATAAGTGTTGACACGTGTATTGTTTATTCCTTTGGTGATGTCTGAGAAATTCACTTTTGATATGAAAGTAATCTATCTATTCACGCCCATAACTGGAAAACATTTTGGTGGAAGATGGTCATAAGTCTTTTAATTGTTCACCTCTAGGATGATTTTGGTAGACGGAATGGCAGAACAGGCAAATAGAACATCAACCATGTTTATGATGAGGAATAGTAAGCAGCAGTGATAGTCATATCCTTACCAAAGTTTCTTACGATCTTAATCAAGTGCTGTTCTGCATAAGAAAGTGATGGGTCTTGTGATCAAAATGATAGACAGAATGACGGAAGTGGCGAACAGATCAGCAACCATGTTCATGATGACGAATGCTATGCAGCAGTTAAGAGTCATATTCTTAATACTAAAGTTTCTTACTTTCTTAATCACGTATTGTTTTGGATAAGAAAATTATATCTGATGATTTGAGAACATTGCAGCAGTAGATGTTCACATACAGACAGGAACCAAATTTGATTGCAATTGATTTTTCACGTAACAATCTGATTGTTGTGTAGTTGAAATACTGATCGTTGAAACAGGAGCGAAAAAAATAGGAAGAGGACGACAAAGTAGTCACTTTGTAATTGAGACAAGGATGCATTACCGTCGACAACAAGAATGGTGATTGACATGGCACGGGCGATGCCAGTGTCGTAATCGTAGACGGACTAATAGTTGTTTCGAAACGCAGAGTCATCGTAGGCGAGAGAGAGAGCTTCGCCGCACACGGGGAAATCAAACCCGGTCCGGCGAGGTCATCCCTTATCGAGTGTCACTGAGAGTACCTTGTGAATCCCGCTTTGTCAGCTCCTTTATCAAAAAGTATCGAGGGAGAAGGCTGATGCATGATGGGATAGTAAGGTCGCCATGGAAACAGAGATTGAGACGATAAAGGGTGACAGAGAGATATAGAGGGAAAAGCGCTGCATTACTCCATACCTAACCAAGAGATATCTGTTCACAGTCTACAGTGCAGTCCTGTTGGTTTATGGGGGATTTTTTTTTTTTTTTTGCAATGAAGATGACATGCTGATTTTAAAGGTTGCAAAGTTGTAGAATCTATGTAGGGAAACGTGTATTGTGAGTGTAAATTTAACCACAAGCCTGCAGTTTTATGTCATCAAGTCTACACAAACTCCACTTCAAATTCCTCTCCCGAACTTGATTAAATCATTGCAGAGTAGTTGATGTTGCTGTGACGTGCATATCCCATAGCGACACCTGCCCGGGTATACTTGGGACTAGTCTTCAACGGGTTAAGTACTACCACTTTGCCACACACCTCCAAACTTCTTAACCTGTTGAAGACGAGACCTGTGTATAATCAGGCAGGTGTCTATGGGAAATGTGTGTTAAAGCAAAATAAGCTTGTCTGCAATGGGTTAATATCACTGGGATGATGTCTAGTAGTGGAAATTACAGTGATTTTTAATGTATCATTTACCTATGTGAAGAACAAATACTATCCATTAAGTACTGTCATCATGTAAATTATGCAATAAGTCTGTAGTTAAATGCAATGTCTGAGAGGCAGAAGGTTAAACAAACGACAGCAGGTGTCATGCGATGACTGAATGCTAATCCATGTTTCTTTTCCTTTTCTCTTCCACTTTTTCCTCCCTCATTCTGTGGTCATCACTTGGTACTTTCAACAATGATGCTTTTGTCATCATCTTTACCACCACCACCACCACCACCATCATCATCATCGTCATCTGCATCACCGTTGTCGCTGGCAACAGGTAAGAAGAGACTGCTCCTACTTTTGTCTGTCCTTGATGTGCCCATGTTTCAATAACTTTGTCGAATGTTGCTTGTTTGATGGTGATGCTACTTGTTTGATGATGATGTTGCTTGTTTGATGGTGATGTTCCTTGTCTGATGGTGATTTTGCTTGTTTGATGGCGATGTTGCTTGTTTGATAGTGATGTTGCTTGTGTGATGGTGATGGTGCTTGTTTGATGGTGATGGTGCTTGTTTGATGGTGATGCTACTTGTTTGATGGCGATGTTGCTTATTTGATGGTGATGTTGCTTATTTGATGGTGATGTTGCTTGTGTGATGGTGATGGTGCTTGTTTGATGGTGATGTTGCTTGTTTGATGGTGATGTTGCTTGTTTGATAGTGATGTTGCTTGTTTGATGGTGATGTTGCTTGTTTGATGGTGATGCTACTTGTTTGATGGTGATGTTGCTAATTTGATGGTGATGTTGCTTGTTTGATGGTGATGTTGCTTGTTTGATGGTGATGTTGATTATTTGATGGTGATGGTGCTTGTTTGATGGTGATGTTGCTTGTTTGGTGGCGATGTTGCTTATTTGATGGTGATGTTGCTTGTTTGATGGCGATGTTGCTTGTTTGATGGTGATGTTCCTTGTTTGATGGTGATGCTACTTGTTTGATGGTGATGTTGCTTGTTTGATGGTGATGTTCCTTGTTTGATGGTGATGGTGCTTGTTTGATGGTGATGGTGCTTGTTTGATGGCGATGTTGCTTGTTTGATGGTGATGTTGCTTGTTTGATGGTGATGCTACTTGTTTGATGGTGATGTTGCTTGTTTGATGGTGATGTTCCTTGTTTGATGGTGATGCTACTTGTTTGATGGTGATGTTGCTTGTTTGATGGTGATGTTGCTAATTTGATGGTGATGGTGCTTGTTTGATGGTGATGTTGCTTGTTTGATGGTGATGTTGCTTGTTTGATGGTGATGCTACTTGTTTGATGGCGATGTTGCTTGTTTGATGGCGATGTTGCTTGTTTGATGGTGATGTTGCTTGTTAGATGGTGATGGTGCTTGTTTGATGGTGATGTTGCTTGTTTGATGGCGATGTTGCTTGTTTGATGGTGATGTTGCTTGTTTGAGGTGATGCTACTTGTTTGATAGTGATGTTGCTTGTTTGATGGTGATGTTGCTTGTTTGATGGTGATGCTGCTTGTTTGATGGTGATGCTACTTGTTTGATGGTGATGGTGCTTGTTTGAGGTGATGCTACTTGTTTGATGGTGATGGTGCTTGTTTGATGGTGATGGTGCTTGTTTGATGGTGATGTTGCTTGTTTGATGGTGATGTTGCTAATTTGATGGTGATGTTGCTTGTTTGATGGTGATGTTGCTTGTGTGATACTGATGGTGCTTGTTTGATGGTGATGTTGCTTGTTTGATGGCGATGTTGCTTGTTTGATGGTGATGCTACTTGTTTGATGGCGATGTTGCTTGTTTGATGGTGATGTTGCTTGTTAGATGGTGATGGTGCTTGTTTGATGGTGATGTTGCTTGTTTGATGGCGATGTTGCTTATTTGATGGTGATGCTACTTGTTTGATGGTGATGGTGCTTGTTTGATGGCGATGTTGCTTGTTTGATGGTGATGTTGCTTGTTTGATGGTGATGTTGCTTGTTTGATGGTGATGTTGCTTGTTAGATGGTGATGTTGCTTGTTTGATGGTGATGTTGCTTGTTTGATGGTGATGGTGCTTGTTTGATGGTGATGTTGCTTGTTTGATGGTGATGCTACTTGTTTGATGGTGATGTTGCTTGTTTGATGGTGATGTTGCTTGTTTGATGGTGATGGTGCTTGTTTGATGGTGATGTTGCTTGTTTGATGGTGATGTTGCTTGTTTGATGGTGATGTTGCTTGTTTGATGGCGATGTTGCTAATTTGATGGTGATGTTGCTTGTTTGAGGTGATGCTACTTGTTTGATGGTGATGTTGCTAATTTGATGGTGATGTTGCTTGTTTGATGGTGATGTTGCTTGTTTGATGGTGATGTTGCTTGTTTGATGGTGATGTTGCTTGTTTGAGGTGATGCTACTTGTTTGATGGTGATGTTGCTAATTTGATGGTGATGTTGCTTGTTTGATGGTGATGTTGCTTGTTTGATGGCGATGTTGCTTATTTGATGGTGATGTTGCTTGTTTGATGGCGATGTTGCTTGTTTGAGGTGATGCTACTTGTTTGATGGTGATGGTGCTTGTTTGATGGTGATGTTGCTTGTTTGATGGTGATGTTGCTTGTTTGATGGTGATGGTGCTTGTTTGATGGTGATGTTGCTTGTTTGATGGTGATGTTGCTTGTTT
The DNA here is from genome assembly GCF_040938485.1 of Diadema antillarum. Classification (NCBI taxonomy): domain Eukaryota; kingdom Metazoa; phylum Echinodermata; class Echinoidea; order Diadematoida; family Diadematidae; genus Diadema; species Diadema antillarum. The sequence goes on from NW_027272818.1 coordinate 20,986, forward strand.
GATGGTGATGTTGCTTGTTTGATGGCGATGTTGCTAATTTGATGGTGATGTTGCTTGTTTGAGGTGATGCTACTTGTTTGATGGTGATGTTGCTAATTTGATGGTGATGTTGCTTGTTTGATGGTGATGTTGCTTGTTTGATGGTGATGTTGCTTGTTTGATGGTGATGTTGCTTGTTTGAGGTGATGCTACTTGTTTGATGGTGATGTTGCTAATTTGATGGTGATGTTGCTTGTTTGATGGTGATGTTGCTTGTTTGATGGCGATGTTGCTTATTTGATGGTGATGTTGCTTGTTTGATGGCGATGTTGCTTGTTTGAGGTGATGCTACTTGTTTGATGGTGATGGTGCTTGTTTGATGGTGATGTTGCTTGTTTGATGGTGATGTTGCTTGTTTGATGGTGATGCTACTTGTTTGATGGTGATGTTGCTTATTTGATGGTGAAGTTGCTTGTTTGATGGCGATGTTGCTTGTTTGATGGTGATGCTACTTGTTTGATGGTGATGTTGCTTGTTTGATGGTGATGTTGCTTGTTTGATGGTGATGTTGCTTGTTAGATGGTGATGTTGCTTGTTTGATGGTGATGTTGCTTGTTTGATGGTGATGTTGCTTGTTTGATGGTGATGTTGCTTATTTGATGGTGATGTTGCTTGTTTGATGGTGATGTTGCTTGTTTGATGGTGATGTTGCTTGTTTGATGGTGATGTTGCTTGTTTGATGGTGATGTTGCTTGTTTGATGGCGATGTTGCTTGTTTGATGGTGATGCTACTTGTTTGATGGTGATGTTGCTTGTTTGATGGTGATGGTGCTTGTTTGATGGTGATGCTACTTGTTTGATGGTGATGTTGCTTGTTTGATGGTGATGTTGCTTGTTTGATGGTGATGTTGCTTGTTAGATGGTGGTGTTGCTTGTTTGATGGTGATGTTGCTTGTTAGATGGTGATGTTGCTTGTTTGATGGTGATGTTGCTTGTTTGATGGTGATGCTACTTGTTTGATGGTGATGTTGCTTATTTGATGGTGATGTTGCTTGTTTGATGGTGATGTTGCTTGTTTGAGGTGATGCTACTTGTTTGATGGTGATGTTGCTTATTTGATGGTGATGTTGCTTGTTTGATGGTGATGTTGCTTGTTTGATGGTGATGCTACTTGTTTGATGGTGATGTTGCTTATTTGATGGTGATGTTGCTTGTTTGATGGTGATGTTGCTTGTTTAATGGTGATGTTGCTTGTTTGATGGTGATGTTGCTTGTTTGATGGTGATGTTGCTTGTTTGATGGTGATGTTGCTTGTTTAATGGTGATGTTGCTTGTTTGATGGTGATGTTGCTTGTTAGATGGTGATGTTGCTTGTTTGATGGTGATGTTGCTTGTTTGATGGTGATGTTGCTTGTTTGATGGTGATGTTGCTTGTTTGATGGTGATGCTACTTGTTTGATGGTGATGTTGCTTATTTGATGGTGATGTTGCTTGTTTGATGGTGATGTTGCTTGTTTGAGGTGATGCTACTTGTTTGATGGTGATGTTGCTTATTTGATGGTGATGTTGCTTGTTTGATGGTGATGTTGCTTGTTTGATGGTGATGCTACTTGTTTGATGGTGATGTTGCTTGTTTGATGGTGATGTTGCTTGTTTGATGGTGATGCTACTTGTTTGATGGTGATGTTGCTTATTTGATGGTGATGTTGCTTGTTTGATGGTGATGTTGCTTGTTTGAGGTGATGCTACTTGTTTGATGGTGATGTTGCTTATTTGATGGTGATGTTGCTTGTTTGATGGTGATGTTGCTTGTTTGATGGTGATGCTACTTGTTTGATGGTGATGTTGCTTGTTTGATGGTGATGTTGCTTGTTTGATGGTGATGTTGCTTATTTGATGGTGATGTTGCTTGTTTGATGGTGATGTTGCTTGTTTGAGGTGATGCTACTTGTTTGATGGTGATGGTGCTTGTTTGATGGTGATGTTGCTTGTTTGATGGTGATGTTGCTTGTTTGATGGTGATGTTGCTTGTTTGATGGTGATGCTACTTGTTTGATGGTGATGTTGCTTGTTTGATGGTGATGGTGCTTATTTGATGGTGATGTTGCTTGTTTGATGGTGATGTTGCTTGTTTGATGGCGATGTTGATTATTTGATGGTGATGTTGCTTGTTTGAGGTGATGCTACTTGTTTGATGGTGATGTTGCTAATTTGATGGTGATGTTGCTTGTTTGATGGTGATGTTGCTTGTTTGATGGTGATGTTGCTTGTTTGATGGTGATGTTGCTTATTTGATGGTGATGTTGCTTGTTTGATGGTGATGTTGCTAATTTGATGGTGATGTTGCTTGTTTGAGGTGATGCTACTTGTTTGATGGTGATGTTGCTAATTTGATGGTGATGTTGCTTGTTTGATGGTGATGTTGCTTGTTTGATGGTGATGTTGCTTGTTTGATGGTGATGTTGCTTGTTTGAGGTGATGCTACTTGTTTGATGGTGATGTTGCTAATTTGATGGTGATGGTGCTTGTTTGATGGTGATGTTGCTTGTTTGATGGTGATGTTGCTTGTTAGATGGTGATGTTGCTTGTTTGATGGTGATGCTACTTGTTTGATGGTGATGTTGCTTATTTGATGGTGATGTTGCTTATTTGATGGTGATGTTGCTTGTTTGATGGTGATGTTGCTTGTTTGATGGCGATGTTGATTATTTGATGGTGATGTTGCTTGTTTGAGGTGATGCTACTTGTTTGATGGTGATGTTGCTAATTTGATGGTGATGTTGCTTGTTTGATGGTGATGTTGCTTGTTTGATGGTGATGTTGCTTGTTTGATGGTGATGTTGCTTATTTGATGGTGATGTTGCTTGTTTGATGGTGATGTTGCTAATTTGATGGTGATGTTGCTTGTTTGAGGTGATGCTACTTGTTTGATGGTGATGTTGCTAATTTGATGGTGATGTTGCTTGTTTGATGGTGATGTTGCTTGTTTGATGGTGATGTTGCTTGTTTGATGGTGATGTTGCTTGTTTGAGGTGATGCTACTTGTTTGATGGTGATGTTGCTAATTTGATGGTGATGGTGCTTGTTTGATGGTGATGTTGCTTGTTTGATGGTGATGTTGCTTGTTTGATGGTGATGTTGCTTGTTTGGTGGCGATGTTGCTTATTTGATGGTGATGTTGCTTGTTTGAGGTGATGCTACTTGTTTGATGGTGATGTTGCTTGTTTGATGGTGATGCTACTTGTTTGATGGTGATGTTGCTTGTTTGATGGCGATGTTGCTTGTTTGATGGCGATGTTGCTTGTTTGATGGTGATGGTGCTTGTTTGATGGTGATGTTGCTTGTTTGATGGTGATGTTGCTTGTTTGATGGTGATGTTGCTTGTTTGATGGTGATGTTGCTTATTTGATGGTGATGTTGCTTGTTTGATGGTGATGTTGCTTGTTTGATGGTGATGTTGCTTGTTTGATGGTGATGTTGCTTATTTGATGGTGATGTTGCTAATTTGATGGTGATGTTGCTTGTTTGATGGTGATGTTGCTTGTTTGATGGTGATGTTGCTTGTTTGATGGCGATGTTGCTTATTTGATGGTGATGTTGCTTGTTTGATGGTGATGGTGCTTGTTTGATGGTGATGTTGCTTGTTTGATGGTGATGTTGCTTGTTTGATGGCGATGTTGCTTGTTTGATGGTGATGTTGCTTGTTTGATGGTGATGTTGCTTATTTAATGGTGATGTTGCTTGTTTAATGGTGATGTTGCTTGTTTGATGGTGATGTTGCTTGTTAGATGGTGATGTTGCTTATTTGATGGTGATGTTGCTTATTTGATGGTGATGTTGCTTATTTGATGGTGATGTTGCTTGTTTGATGGTGATGTTGCTTATTTGATGGTGATGTTGCTTGTTTGATAATGAAGAGTGAATGGAAGGAAATACTTTGAAGAGCTTGGATGTTGGAAGTGTGTGATGAAACCTTTTTGTCAAGAGGAGATCGAGTTTGATCTCTAAAAACAAATGTGAAGAGATTGCAATCCAGGAATATGGAATGTGATCGAGAGAAAAGACAGTAAAGAAAGTTAGAGGTACAGATATTGGGAATTACTGTGTTTGAAGTGCAATGTGTGCTCAATGCCTCATTTTCACAAATTGCAACATACTGGATGATTCTGCCTTAACAAGCTCCAGACAATTGTAAGAAGTAGATTCTTACTCATGAAAGATGGAACTTTGCAGCCTGATTTTATGTTGGAGACAGATATACAGACAGAGTTGCAGTGGGGTATAATTACTTGTCGTTGCAAAGTGTTGGGATTCAAACTTGTTGACATCATTCAGAGAAAAAAAAATGCACGTCTTTAGTCATCCATGGAAGGACAATTATAACTGGGCTTATCTTCTCAAATTGTTACACCAGGCTTTAGCATTTACTAATCACAGTTCTTGTGGTAGCGAGTGTTCAATAACCTACTTCGTTGTTACCATGGTAACTGTTTTGACCCGCACCTTCTGTTTGCTAATTAGTCATTGTGTGTCAAATGGGACTCGTATTGTGATGGCATAGTTTAAAGCGCTTCTCAAAAATCTGAAACGTAACAGAAGTTTTGCAACCGCACAAGGTAGTAATCAAGATGTCCAGTATATGAAGGGTTGAGATGAAGTAAATGGAACTTTTTTTTTTTCCTATGGAAGCAAGATGTCTACTGGGGCATCATGGCAGTGAACCGTCATAAAAGCGGTCAAGAAATTGGAGTGGGGAAAAACAAGGAGGTAATAAGAAATTGGCGCACAGGAGTCATGTAGAGTCATAAATAACAGATGCCATGTGCACTGAAATATGAAGTGGGGAGAGAAAAACGAAAGAAAGAAGAAGAATTGTATGTCCAAGGTATATGCCATGAAGGACACATATGGGAGACAGATAGAGATAAAGGGAAGTGAGTGAGTGAGTGAGTGAAAAGAATCAAACAGATTTGAAGTAGATTGATGACATTTGTTTGGTAAAGTGGATGTTTAAAGGAAAGGGGTTGGGATGGATGTTGGAGAATAAAACAGAATAAAGAAGAAATGAGAAAATAAGGAAAGGTTTTTAAAAAGTGTTGCAGAAATCATGGAATTACGATATAATTCTACATGTAAGATAAACATGGAATTTCTTTCAAATGTTTTAAAACCTTGTCTAAAGAGCAGTGTTTTTTTTATCTCCTGCTCTCTTCCAAAAAAGGAAATGGGTCATGGTCAGGATGAAAAAAAACAAAAAATGTCCTCTGTTGCATCAAATGCTTTTGTGATTAATTGCCATCTCCCGGTCATTTATTATCCATTAAAGTGGAATTTAAAAGTGTGAAAGGAAAGAAAATCCCCCTCTCCCAAAAAAGTAGGGTTGATAGAGAAGTTCTACATCAATATTATATTTGATTGAGCTTTGAGCGGGCAGGCGCAACTCCACTTGACTGAGTGAACGTGTCTGCATGTTTTCTTTTAAAAACCTCCGACCGTAGGTGGGGCACATACCAGAAAGATGCGGTCCCCCGTCATTTCGCCAAAGAGGAAAATCAATGGTCCCCGCTCACAGTGCGTAGAGACTTATTGATCTCTTGGTGTGTGTGTGGGGGGGGGGGGGGAGGGGGGAGGGTGGGGGGAGCGAGGAAGTCAGGCACTTTTGAATTGTGAATGCACGTATGTTATACATGGGTGTATGCATTCTTTGGGTGTGTGTGTGTGTGTGTGTTTGTCTTTGGTAGGAAAATGCAGCTAAAAATTGCCCAAGACATCTTTTCTGATGCAACATGTTGCTGTATCCTCTCCCCCTTGGTAGCTGGTGGTTGGTTCTTCCTGCATCTTGCCCCGTTGAACATTACAATGTAGTCCCGGCTATACTCGGGCAGGTGTCTATGGGAAATGCACGTTATAACAAAATCAGCTCGTCCTCAATGGGTCAAAGGCACAGTTTACCTTTGGGAGCAGTGCCTTTAAAGATTTTCGAGTTATCACATTTGATGTATATGCGTAGGTCAGTTGTATCACAAAACATCCTATCATATAAACATTTTGCAACAAAACCTAAAATATAGGGAGACATCACTGTGTTTCTCATTAAACCACAACTGTAGACGGTTTAATGTAGAAACAATTTTATTATAACTATTGTTCACATTTCGTATTGATATTCAACAATACTTAACATTAATTATACTGATTAAATTTTTTTTTATTGGTTGTTTCTATCCCTAACGCACATTTTAGATCTGTTTTGAAACACTAAAGCTGAGATTTTGTTTCATCTGCAAATGGTAAATTATGCCTTTAAGCAAATGGGTGGTACTCCCTAGGCTTTAACCATTTAGATTTTGTTCTTTATTTCCTAAGGGGTACAGCCAGTTATTGTTGATCATAACAAATATCTCAAATTCATAACAATGGAGTTAACTCATTGTGTTATTCATGAGTATTATCTACCCATCACTGTAGTAGGGTGAGGACTAGCTGGCCTGTGTTATAGCCAAGCATATGGAGGTTAATGGTATTCACGTCAACAAAAATCGGGTCTCGAATATGATGTGCTGCGGAGATATAATTAACTTCGTTACAACCTCATTTTGATGAAATATGCCCTAATCATATCCAGACACTGGTATTGCAGGAGCAGTGATAATGGGAAATAGCATGTAATGATTTCATATATTGTCTGTTAAAGGACAGAAATAATTTTCTGAATGCTGCCCTCTCTCTCCTTCACGCTTTTGTCTCAAAGGTCAAATATTTTTGCTCGATTTACTCTCAAACAATGTTTATTATTATTATTATTCAATTCTTTCTTATTTCTTTTTATTCTGCCCATTTTTATGTGGGATATTATCTTATGTTGTATTTTATCTTTTTTTCATAATTCATATTTCATATTTTTGGTTGCTCAAAGATATTTTGTCTCCATTGTACCCATCCTGTATTCATTGCACTTTTTCTCATGAAGGTCAAAGGTCAGATTATGTATTACAGCAGATAACCTTTGAGACAGAGGGATTTTCTTGTGTTTCATTGCCATTACATGAGAAAAATGTATATACATACACGTACATACTGTACACATGTGCACTGTACATCAGGAAAGGTACCTATGGAAGACCTTCTTGCACAATTCTGCATTAATTTTGCTTCCTTGTTGCTCAATTATGCCGGGAAGGCAAAAAATAAGGTCTGTAATATTCTCGCAGAGCAGTACATCTCAGATGTGGACGGGCTTGTCATCCCTTTTCCAACGGCAAGGTTTGCGTATTGATTTGAGGCGGTCCGGCCAAAAACCCAGCAGACCGTGCTTGTCGGCCACTTGTTGAATCGATGGCGGCTGAATCACGGATGCCAAGGTCGCAAACCACAGCTCTTCCCCCGTGCCCAGACGACCACCGCTAATTTCATCTCTCCGTGGGGGTCCTTCAGTAATCCCCGGCATCATGCTGCGGTTGACATGGCAGCATTAGACTCTCTATCACTGGTGATGCGTGTAACTTGTTGGATGATGATACATACAACCCACACTTTGCATCTATGTGCAGGAAATTCATCATGTCCTGATTTTAAAACCAAGAAGCATTCACGAGAGCAACAGATAGTTTATGCCTGAGCGAAGATACCAGTCTGTGAGAGTTGAAGTGTGGGGTGCTTTTAGCCAGGTGTGATTTTTAGGGTATACAAACTTTAGCATGTCATCTGCTCACAGAAGTGCCTCAAACAACAAAAGATGATGCTTCCAGCTTCTTAGAAACAAACTAAGAAGAGAGAATGATATTTGCCACTCTTTAAAATGTCTTGCTTGTGTAGGACCGAGTGAGATTATGTAAAATATGATATTTAGCCAGGTAAGCCAAGTTACCGTCAAACAGACGCATTACGGCGCCATCTCATGTTGTAAAGATGTACAATCATGCAGTGCTATCATGACGGTCAAAGTTTAGCAATCATCGATCACAATCCCAATGCCAGTTCATCCTTGTTTTGAGGTGTTAAATGTCTTCTTTTGTAAATTTTTGCCAAAAAATGTTTCTAAGATTTTGGACAGTATTTCAGAAAGAGTCACTTGAGCTATGAATGGATCCTGTACATATTTGAGGGATTGTTCTTTTCCTTGAGGGTGAACCAGTTAAGATTGTTTCTGGGGCTGTGAATGTAAGACTAGGCGACTGATCGTTAATATATTTTTTTTTCAATATTACTAGGTTCCAGTGCCAAGGACTGACCATTCTCCTGTGTGCTAATTTGCTCTCCGCCAAAGGGTCAAGTGCGCCAGTATTTGCATAATTGACGATGGTCACTTGGGTTCCAGAATTACATCCACATCGCTTTTGTAGATAGTCGTTTGATTTTTAATCTCATTTCGTGAGGTGCTTACAAAAATATACTGCTAGGTCACCTTTTATGTAGAATTCAGACTGATTTCAGTGGTTTTCTTGCTTTTGTATTTCAACTCTGTGAAACTGTTTCTTTATCTTTTTTACCATTTCTTATCTGTACATCGTAGTGATTTGTTTTTGTTTTTGTTTTTTGTTTTTGGTTCCTTGCATCCTTCCTGTGGTAATTTCATTTTCTTTATATATTTTTCAAGTTTTGTAATGAACTTAGCTTGGGCCAAACTAATCCTTTATGGGCTTTGAGTGCTGCTTATCACATAAAATCTCATACAGTTGTACAAACTGTTCAATGTCTATGGCAGATGAAGAGTTAACCAAAAAATGATGCTGTTGGAAACTGAATGCATGCGTCATGTGTATGTTGCATTTGTATGTGTTTGTATGTTTGTGAATGTATATATTTGTGTGTTTGTGTATGTGTTTCTTGTGTGTGTGCATGTGTGTATGTGTTTGTGTGGGTGTGTGATTGAGTGTTTTGTACATGTGCCTGTGTGTGTAATCAGTGTGTGTTAAATACGTCCGCGAATGTTTTCCAGCAATCTTGCCTGTATTGTAAGCTTCAACAGAGTATATCAATCACTCTAATTTAGGGCACAGTTAAGCAGTCGAAGACCAATCTCGAAAATACTCGCACAAATGTGTCTATTGGAAATGTGTGCTATAGCAAAATCAGCTCGTCATCAACGGTTTGAATTAATTTGGATTCCAACAGTTTGGGGTGGAAGATGGAATTATTGGTAGTGATGATTATAAATCCACCTTAACCCGTTGAGGACGGTTTGATTTTGCTACAACATGCATTCCCCATAGACACCTGCCCGAGTATACTTGCGACTCATCCTCAACGGGTTAAGCAATTTTACCAGGGCACATTCAACTTGTGTCCCAGACATGCATTTAGGAGCAGAAATTAGGTGTTTGAGTTAATAGATTAAAGTAGATGGATAGTATAGATGGATGGATTGATAGATGGATGGATGGATATATGGATTGATGGATGGATAATATATGGATGAATGAATGAATGTTTGGATGGATGAAAGGATAGATGGATGGATGAATGAATGAATGGATTGATGGATGGATGAATAGATGAATGGATAAATAGATGGATGGATTGATGGATGAATGGATGGATGGATTGATAGATGGATGGATAGATGGATGGATGGATGGATGGATGGGTTGATAGATGGATGGATGGATGGATGGATGGATGGGTTGATAGATGGATGGATGGATAGATAGATGGATGGATAGATGGATGGATAAGTGGATGGATTGATAGATGAATTGATGGATGGATGGATTTATAGATGGATGGATGGTTGGATAGATGTATGAATAAATGGATGGATTGATAGATGGATGGATTAATGGATAGATAGATGGATGGATATATGGATGGATAGATGAATGGATGGATGGACAGATGAAATAATAAATGATTTAATGAATAAATGATTTTTGTAGACAATTTTATTTTTGTTGTATTTCTGTATACTTTTCCAATCTTTAAAATTAATGCTTGACATCTTCTGTCCAGAGATTTCTTGTTCTGAAGAGCAAACATAATTTTTCTTTGGTTTTCTTTTTTCTTCATGGGTGGGAGGGGGTGGACGAGATTTGAAGATTTTTGTAATGCTTCACTGGTGTTGTGAAAGTCTGTAGCAATGGCAAGGTTAGATAGTGTAGCTGCACTGTATGGCATCTGAAAGGCAGAAAGGCATAAAGTCCCGATCATCTCGCCTTCTGCCGGAGTACTTGTGACCCGGCCATGCGCACAGCTCGATGGCAGGTGGCGCGGAATGCGTCGAACTGTGATTTTTTTTTTTTTTTTTCGGTCGTGGAGTGCCGGGCCTCTTAGAAACTTCTCACAGTGCAATCGTCCGAAGGCCTATGAATATGGCATTCTTGCAGTGATTTTTTCCCCTCTTCCCCCCCCCCCCCCCTTTTCCTCCTATTTTTGTGTTTGAATTGAACATTTCTGTGACAGTG